>NC_040041.1:5298039-5303522 GCF_003713205.1 Coffea eugenioides
CCTAAAAACTTGTAATACCAATTGATGTGCCTGTGATATATCATGTCAATGGTGCACTAAATTCGTCAAGCGATACAAAACAAATGGCCTAAATGATAATGTTTTATAAAAATAGTCCAATAATAATTCGAATTTATCATCATAACAAAATCAAGACAATTTAGACTTTAGATTGTGTTATCTTATACATCGTACCTTTGACGATGCGATCTATGCCAATAAATATGTTATTAAGCTATGCAATTGAACGTAGTAGAATGATATACATATCACGACAACCATTCAACTGTTATGGTCGATTTAGTGAAAAATATTCGATCACAAAAAACACGTTCAATTCTATTGTAAAATTGTTACTTCAATTTTCTACCAACTTTATAATTTTCTAACAATTTTATACAACCCAATACAAACTATTGATGACTACTAACACTAGATGCGATTACAATTGTAATCCACTTATCTAAATTTGAAAAGAGTGAAACATCAATGGTGCTTGTATAACCTCGTCAATAAGTTGTAACAACTTATTAACTGCTTGTAACGTACATATGCAACATTCTCAGGTTGGGACAACCACTTAATGTCTCGTTGAAAATATATAGTTACACATCATTCATCAACCTCATTCTGGGGGGAGGCGACGTCAACGCGTAGTTGCAATCCCTGTGTGTTATTTCTTCCCTGAAATGGATAACGATGGCAAATCAGCAAATATTATTAATAAAACATACGATTACTGATATACGATGTCCAAGTCTCCAATTAATAACATTACATAAATATGTGCTGTAACGATAAAAGTTTATCACCTGAGGTGATGGTGCAAATACATGATATGCATCAACATCACAGTGTGTTGAAATTGCCTCACGCTCCTCCTACATTATATAGTATAAGTAATCGACTGTCAACAAATCATTACCAGTGCCTATATTGCTCACTTATAAAGTTAAATTGGACTAGACATTATAACAAAAATGATATATCAGACCATTAAGACATCTCTGATAGAGTTATGCTTGGAAAAAATAGAAAATCTGGGATGCATCCATTCTGTAGGGACACTTGCAGTTGCAGGAGGCCCCTGATTAGCCAAACGGTGGATCTTGAAATAATAAAAAATAATACGTTATTAAAGCGAGCATACGTTAACTACATAATTTGCATGATTTGACAGCTTTCGGGAGTCCACCGTTACAATTAAAGAAAAAAAGGTAGCTCTACTACATGAACAAGAAGGTTTTATTTTAACTACTAAATGTATGCATACCGTTTGACTTTTATCGATATCGGGAGCAACAACATTTGGAGGGTCATTCACTGTCTGACTCATTGAATGCATCTACAAGTTTCGTATGGGCCAAATCATTGTATAAGACAAACAAAATACGTATATCAGGAAGGATGACGGCCGTAACAACATTATCACACAATGTAACATCAATGTAACTATTTATGCTATTAGAAACATCCAAATAAAAGTAAGAGTCATGTCCATTTTATACTAACCGAAACAGAGTCAGTAGATGAACGGCATCCCATAAACATGTATTCCTCAAATGAAACCGATGTCGGCTCCGATTCTGAGACCTACAGTATTGACACGGCAATAATATTATTTCATAATGAATGTTACCTAAACTTTAGTTAATAGTATAACAATAACTTAGTTTTAGCATAAATGTTTCCCAAGTACCAAAATTTGATCCATACCGTAGTCTGTGTAGTTCTTGATAATCTAGATTTTCTTTTTACTCTGTCAAATTTATCGACCCAACTTTGCATCACTCTACTTTTCTTCCCACCGCCTCGTTTTTTAATGCCTCTTGCGACTACTGCCTCCCCCATTTCATTTACAATTTCAATTTTATCTCGTTCCTCCATATTCAGATTTTTTTGATTTTGCAAAGGTTGCTCTTCGCTTTTTGAGAGGAGGAGCTCAACTCTCTTTGACAAATCGGATATGACAGTGATTACTACTTTGCTGGTGTCCTCCGACATTGCTGCTCGAGTTGCGACTTTAATCATGGCTGGAGCAAGCTCCCGATAACGAGTTGAAATCATTACTTTAGGATCAGCCACAACTTCCTGTTCTCGCCGATCAAAACAGTCTCCAGCCCGAGCTCTTTTTGTCGATCGCCTCTTAATGTATTCAGGAGGAATTATTTTTATTCCCACGGTATCAAACACCTTCAACGCGTGCCCACATAAAATGCCTTCATTCTCGTATTTTTTGCAACTGCAATATACACTTAGATCATTCCGATTGAATACTACTATTCTTTCAGGTCCTCCATCATACCTCATGACCGCAAACTCCACAAACATCGCTGCATCTTGTTGTCTCAATATAATCATAGCTGTTGACTCGCCATATTCATTTTGGAATGCAACAAATACGGTTGGTGAATACGTCTCTGATGCATGCACAAGCATAGGTGTTTGCCTTAACCCTACCATGGGGAGCTTTTGCCTCATTTCATATTCTGCAATCAGTTCATTATGTCTCTTTTCATCAACCACCCGATTGAAATGTCTAAAGAACTGCACAAGGTCATGATCCAGTTTCAAATGATTTTTAATTGCTGCATTTAGGCTTTCGCTGAGTTGGGTGCTTCGCATTCCCGCGGTCCATCTTTCTTTCATCATGCACCTTGCCCATTTATCACGAATTTTATACAACCCGGAGAGCCATTCATTATTTTCAAGATTGTGTTTCTTCACCATCGCCTCCCACACCCTATTGAATTGTTCCACTTCTTCAAACTCATACATGCAGGCACCAAACATGTATGGAAGATCACTATTTTCCTTGTAGTGATTACCAAGATGTTTCATAAAATTACGCCTTATGTGAAACGTACATAGACCGTGAAATGTTTCAGGCATAACAACTGAAAGAGCGGCTGCCATGGCATGATCTTGGTCGGTTAGTATGGTACTTGGACGCTTTCCGCACATTGCTTCTACAAATGTACCAAACACCCATTTGAAAGAATCTATAGTCTCATCATACATAAGGGCAGCACCGAATATCACAATTTGCCTATGTTGGTTAAAACCCACAAACACTCCAAGTGGTCGGTATTCTTTATTTGTTTTGTAGGTTGTGTCGAATGTGACTACGTCTCCAAAAAATTTGTAGTCAATTAACATTCCTGCATCAGCCCAAAAGATATTCGTTATCTGCTCTTCACAGTCCAGCTGTACGGCATGAAAAAATGATGGATTCTCGAGTGTTTGTTCTTGAAAATAATTCAGCATGCTACCTGCTTCTCCATATTTCAAACTCCTTTCCCGTCGAGTACGAAGATATCGTTTCAGGTCTTCCCGAGTATATCCCACATTTCCCATCCCACATGTCTCCTTTCCCATAAGCTCATGGCTCTGTTTCAATGAAAGCCCAGCGTCCTCGCTTATTTCAGCTTGGAATCCTTGAGCCTCGCTCACTTTTCTTTGTGATGACATCATGTGCGCACATTGAGCAATGTGCAACTCATGGTTATGCTCTAAAACAAGATCATGCACACGGTACTTCATTGTTCCTCTAAACAACACAATAACCATTTTAGCTCCACACCCTGTTTTCGTCGGAGCTCGTGTCCTCTTTGGCATCACATCACTTTCGTACTTGCGCTTCACACCTTCCTTGCAGCAACTATATCTCCTAGACGTGGTCACGCCGTCTTTGTCTTTATTCAGATAGTCTTTACGTACACTAAAACTCATTTTAAAGGCATATTTGTTGTAAAACTTGTACGCATCCTCTTCGCTGTTGAACTCCATTCCTAACCCAGGGGTCCCATCTTCTGCCAATTTGCTGCAATCCATTACTTCTGATCCTGCCAATTATGCATCAAACACCCTAATTTGTAACACTTCATGAATTGTATGTACATAAACGACAACATAAATGTATATTACCATTCATAATGTGTTATGAATCATACATTACTCGTATACCAAATTCTATTATTACGCTATCAATATGATTAATGATTCACATCATCTTACTTTTACTCTAAGACAATCTGTGTACAAATACAACTCCATGTACACTAACTTATACGGATTGTAATGTATTGGTCACACGATGTAAGTCTATTTTAACTGTATGTACATCCACGCTGGTGATTATATTTTGATTCTAGATTCTTTAGCTCACTGGACCTTATGTCATTCGTTAATAACAACCGCATAAGCCAACTCCGCATTTTCTACTATTTCTATATTTTGAGGGCCAAACAATCACTTTCTACTCATTGTAATATATTTTTTACATCATGTAATTTACTTACAATACAAGGTTCACCCATTTATTATTCACATATATGTCTTTTCCTCAGTTTCACCTCATTCAACTCTACACCTCTATTTTATACACACTACACGGTCAAGAGAGGGACAAACTAATATTACTCCATGAGCATGGACCAATTACTAGATGCACAATGATTCATATCAATTGTAATACGGTGGCTATAACATGTAACTAATTTACAACAAGATGTACATTCATTCACTTGTTAAATGTGACTTTGTTTCTCTCATCTTTCCCTAATTCCGTTCGATGGTTTATTTGAATACATACCCCTAGGTCTTCCAAAAACTACTATCCCTTTATAGTTCATCACTGAAAAACTAAATGGTCACACACACAGATACGGTACATATATTTAATATAGTACAACTTCACTATTCTTGTATCATCTTCATATTATGTCTTCAGTGACTCTAATTTCATCCTTCATTTAACAAATGTGCATTTGGGTGACAAATTATTGGCCACAGTTACTGACATGGTTCAGTCATGTTACCTTGGTATGCTAATACGCTTCACGTTTCACCGAAGTCGGAGAGCGTAGCTGCATCTGCTATTAAGTTGAAGGACAAAATCTGGCTTCGTGAGATTTTGTCCTTCCTCTGTTTGCTTCTACCTTACCGCCTGCCTTGTGCGCATTCAAAATAGATACAATACTCTTATACCCAGTTGAAAACCACAGCTGCTTCTGCTATTCAGTTTTCCCTCCAAACTTTGGCTTCATCTCTGTTTGCTTCTTCCTTGCCGCCTGCCTTTCCACTCACTTTTCTGTCAATTGCTATTTTCATCAGAGTAGACTACACTCACTTCACTAGAAAGAGCTAGTAAGTCGAATTCCACTCGAACTTCAGCTTTCTACCTTCAATGAGCGGTCGGTCAGACTGTCAGAGTAGAGCTCCTTCAGAAGCACGCCAAGACTCTTCCCTCAGTTTTGTTTTCTGCGACTAATTCAAAATTTCAACTTGAATTTCAAAATCTACTTCTCTTCCGTTTGCTCCGTTTGCTCACGTTTGGAAGTCAACATTTTTTTATTTGGAACGGTGCCGTTTTTGTGCCCTGCTTCAGCCTTGCTGACTTGGCTCATTTGTCTCCTCACGTTTTTTATTGTGAGGAGACCGTTCAGGAGCGGTCGTCTGAGGACCGCTCCTGCCCCGTATCC